>NC_069499.1:1465178437-1465200937 GCF_027579735.1 Bombina bombina | reverse complement strand
ATGTTTAATAATGCATAGTCAAAGGGAAAAAAACATTGTTAGCTCATTTTATTGTAGCACCAGTGCCAATTGCAACCACAGAGCTGAAGTTCCCCTTGAGAGCTATAGCACATTGAAGTGCCTGAGCAGAACATGGCTAGTGAGTCAATTACAAAGCATACATGTGTATCCATTAATCACCAGTGTCATTCTCAGAAGCTGTACTATGTTGTGACTCCTGTGCTTTTAATGTGGTAGAATCTTATTAATAATTGCACTATTGTTTGCATATAAATGTGTCATCTCCAGAACACATCTGATAAGTCGACAGGAGCATATGTGTGCATCCACCAATCACCAGCTAGCTCCCAGCAGTGCATTGCTGTCCCTGAGCCTACCTAGATATGCCTTTCAACCAAGTAAATTTGTTAATAGAAGTAAATTAGGAATTTCTTTTGTTTATTTTGTACCATGAAGCTCCCACCTCACAAACAATTTAGTAGATATTTGCCCTCAAGAACTTTAACATGTCTGTGGTTTTAACAAGATCTGCTGGGGCTTTCTGCTCACAACGGTTTCTACCAGCATATTATCTTGCCTTCTCCCCTCTCTCTTATTATGTAGCTTGGCTATATTAAGTCGATAAACCATGGCCCATTTCCTCTTTGATGGATGAAATAAGTGATTGCTCAAGCACAATACACACCAGACTTCCAGAGGAAACATTGTCCTCAGAGAAAATAAATAAATAAAACGGAACCTAGAATCCGTGTGGGCAGCAAACTACAACTTTCTATGACACAGCTGACTACTAACTTGTGTATGGAAGTCAGTTTCACACCTCCAGTAAAATGTATTGATTGGATGTTGATTCAGTCAGCAAGCTCACTGCAAGGAAAGAAAAACTGCTTTTTAGCAATACACTGTAGTATTAAAAATGATCTGTTATGCATGTTTTTTAGAGCTGGAGGCTTCACATTTAATGACAGAAAAAGCTATAAGACAGCAGTCGTCCTCAAATACCACATCCTAAAGACCCTATTTTCTGTTTAGTATAGCAGAATCGGTAACTTGAAAAACCTTAATAGAAGAACTGATGTAATTTTGATCTTTATAAACCACAAGTCTATCTGTGAGCAGCAATACACTTATAGTTGTTAATTTTGCACCCATTTTTATTACAGTTACTGTCTGTGCAGCACAGTGATAAATTATACATATTCTATACTTGTTACTTATATGGTTTTGTATTGTATTTGCTAAAATTAATTAGGATTCCTAGAAAAAGCAGGATAAAGAAAAATATTCAGTCAAAAGTACATTGCATATCCTGCAAATAATAAGAGTAAGTTTTTTATTTGACTAATTTCTTGTAAAATGTAAATAAATGACATATAGGATCTCTGGTCTAATGTTCCTGAGTTGCTAACTTAACACAAATTATATCAAGATGGCTGAAGACAAATGAGACTTCACTTTATCCCATACATATTTTATACTAATTATTTCAGCCTCCCAGTAAATATTGCTTTAGAATCCACAGCAAACTATAAGTTCCAGTAAAGGTTCCACCTGCCACATGATAGAGATACATAGATCAGGTTTAATTAAAGTGACATCCATCACGAGGCTGTAATTTGTCATCAGTACTAAATAGACAGTGGATATCATAAACATTGTGTTTTGTTTATTTGCCAAATGAAAATACACTGTTTCTCTTAGTATATGTGATGTTATATGGTTTAAAATTTAGAACAAAAAAATAGAGAATTTGTACAGTAAGATTTGTTTGTTTTTTTCTTTACATGGAAGTTAAAATTAAAGATCATGATCCAGATAATGTAATTAAGCATTTCCATTTACTTCTATTGCCTACATCTTTCTCTTGATATTCATTTTCTTGTTCTTCACTATTTTCCATAAGAGCATATTCAGATAGGCTCAGAAAAGTGCAAGCCTTGAACACTAGATGTTCACAGTATTTACGATAATGTATAGGACTGCTGATATACAGTGCTCAAGACATGTGCACGCTCATGAATCTACCTCGGTATGCTCATATGGAAAGGAGCTAAGTTTCAACTTAAAGGGACACTGTACCCAAAACATTTATTTTGTGATTCAGATTGAGCATGAAATTTTAAGCAACTTTCTAATTTACTCCTATTATCAAAGTTTCTTCATTCTCTTGGTATCTTTATTTGAAATGCAAGAATGTAAGTTTAGATGCCGGCCCATTTTTGGTGAACAACCTGGGTTGTCCTTGCTGATTGGTGGATAAATTCATCCACCAATAAAATAGTGCTGTCCAGAGTACTGAAACCAAAAAAAAGCTTAGATGCCTTCTTTTTCAAATAATGATAGCAAGAGAATGAAGAAAAATTGATAATAGAGTTAAATTAGAAAGTTGCTTAAAATTGCATGCTCTTTCTGAATTACAAAAGAAAAAATTTGGGTACAGTGTCCCTTTAAGATAGCAAGAAAAAACAGAATTTATGTTTACCTGATAAATTACTTTCTCCAACGGTGTGTCCGGTCCACGGCGTCATCCTTACTTGTGGGATATTCTCTTCCCCAACAGGAAATGGCAAAGAGCCCAGCAAAGCTGGTCACATGATCCCTCCTAGGCTCCGCCTTCCCCAGTCATTCGACCGACGTAAAGGAGGAATATTTGCATAGGAGAAATCATATGATACCGTGGTGACTGTAGTTAAAGAAAATAAATCATCAGACCTGATTAAAAAACCAGGGCGGGCCGTGGACCGGACACACCGTTGGAGAAAGTAATTTATCAGGTAAACATAAATTCTGTTTTCTCCAACATAGGTGTGTCCGGTCCACGGCGTCATCCTTACTTGTGGGAACCAATACCAAAGCTTTAGGACACGGATGATGGGAGGGAGCAAATCAGGTAACCTAGATGGAAGGCACCACGGTTTGCAAAACCTTTCTCCCAAAAATAGCCTCAGAAGAAGCAAAAGTATCAAATTTGTAAAATTTGGTAAAAGTGTGCAGTGAAGACCAAGTCGCTGCCTTACACATCTGATCAACAGAAGCCTCGTTCTTAAAGGCCCATGTGGAAGCCACGGCCCTAGTGGAATGAGCTGTGATTCTTTCAGGAGGCTGCCGTCCGGCAGTCTCATAAGCCAATCTGATGATGCTTTTAAGCCAAAAAGATAGAGAGGTAGAAGTTGCTTTTTGACCTCTCCTTTTACCAGAATAAACAACAAACAAGGAAGATGTTTGTCTGAAATCCTTTGTAGCATCTAAATAGAATTTTAGAGCACGAACTACATCCAAATTGTGCAACAAACGTTCCTTCTTTGAAACTGGATTCGGACACAAAGAAGGCACGACTATCTCCTGGTTATGTTTTTGTTAGAAACAACTTTCGGAAGAAAACCAGGCTTAGTACGCAAAACCACCTTATCTGCATGGAACACCAGATAGGGAGGAGAACACTGCAGAGCAGATAACTCTGAAACTCTTCTAGCAGAAGAAATTGCAACCAAAAACAAAACTTTCCAAGATAATAACTTGATATCGACGGAATGTAGGGGCTCAAACGGAACCCCCTGAAGAACTGAAAGAACTAAATTGAGACTCCAAGGAGGAGTCAAAGGTTTGTAAACAGGCTTGATTCTAACCAGAGCCTGAACAAAAGCCTGAACATCTGGCACAGCCGCCAGCTTTTTGTGAAGTAAAACAGATAAAGCAGAAATCTGTCCCTTCAAAGAACTTGCAGATAATCCTTTCTCCAAACCTTCTTGAAGAAAGGATAGAATCTTAGGAATTTTTATCTTGTTCCATGGTAATCCTTTAGATTCACACCAACAGATATATTTTTTCCATATTTTATGGTAGATTTTTCTAGTTACAGGCTTTCTGGCCTGAACAAGAGTATCAATGACAGAATCTGAGAACCCTCGCTTTGATAAAATCAAGCGTTCAATCTCCAAGCAGTCAGTTGGAGTGAAACCAGATTCGGATGTTCGAACGGACCTTGAACAAGAAGGTCCTGTCTCAAAGGTAGCTTCCATGGTGGAGCCGATGACATATTCACCAGGTCTGCATACCAAGTCCTGCGTGGCCACGCAGGAGCTATCAAGATCACCGATGCCCTCTCCTGATTGATCCTGGCTACCAGCCTGGGGATGAGAGGAAACGGTGGGAATACATAAGCTAGGTTGAAGGTCCAAGGTGCTACTAGTGCATCTACTAGAGTCGCCTTGGGATCCCTGGATCTGGACCCGTAGCAAGGAACCTTGAAGTTCTGACGAGAGGCCATCAGATCCATGTCTGGAATGCCCCACAATTGAGTTATTTGGGCAAAGATTTCCGGATGGAGTTCCCACTCCCCCGGATGAAATGTCTGACGACTCAGAAAATCCGCTTCCCAATTTTCCACGCCTGGGATGTGGATTGCAGACAAGTGGCAGGAGTGAGTCTCCGCCCATTGAATGATTTTGGTCACTTCTTCCATCGCCAGGGAACTCCTTGTTCCCCCCTGATGGTTGATATACGCAACAGTCGTCATGTTGTCTGATTGAAACCGTATGAATTTGGCCTTTGCTAGCTGAGGCCAAGCCTTGAGAGCATTGAATATCGCTCTCAGTTACAGAATGTTTATCGGGAGAAGAGATTCTTCCCGAGACCAAAGACCCGGAGCTTTCAGGGGTTCCCAGACCGCGCCCCAGAATACCAGACTGGCGTCGGTCGTGACAATGACCCACTCTGGTCTGCGGAAGCTCATCCCCTGTGACAGGTTGTCCAGGGTCAGCCACCAACGGAGTGAATCTCTGGTCCTCTGATCTACTTGTATCGTCGGAGACAAGTCTGTATAATCCCCATTCCACTGACTGAGCATGCACAGTTGTAATGGTCTCAGATGAATTCGCGCAAAAGGAACTATGTCCATTGCCGCGACCATCAAACCTATTACTTCCATGCACTGTGCTATGGAAGGAAGAAGAACAGAATGAAGTACTTGACAAGAGCTTAGAAGTTTTGATTTTCTGGCCTCTGTCAGAAAAATCCTCATTTCTAAGGAGTCTATTATTGTTCCCAAGAAGGGAACTCTTGTTGACGGAGATAGAGAACTTTTTACTACGTTCACTTTCCACCCGTGAGATCTGAGAAAGGCCAGGACAATGTCCGTATGAGCCTTTGCTTGTGGTAGGGACGACGCTTGAATCAGTATGTCGTCCAAGTAAGGTACTACTGCAATGCCCCTTGGTCTTAGCACCGCTAGAAGGGACCCTAGTACCTTTGTGAAAATTCTTGGAGCAGTGGCTAATCCGAATGGAAGTGCCACAAACTGGTAATGCTTGTCCAGAAAGGCGAACCTTAGGAACCGATGATGTTCCTTGTGGATAGGAATATGTAGATACGCATCCTTTAAATCCACCGTGGTCATGAATTGACCTTCCTGGATGGAAGGAAGAATTGTCCGAATGGTTTCCATTTTGAACGATGGAACCTTGAGAAACTTGTTTAGGATCTTGAGATCTAAGATTGGTCTGAATGTTCCCTCTTTTTTGGGAACTATGAACAGATTGGAGTAGAATCCCATCCCTTGTTCTCCTAATGGAACAGGATGAATCACTCCCATTTTTAACAGGTCTTCTACACAATGTAAGAATGCCTGTCTTTTTATGTGGTCTGAAGACAATTGAGACCTGTGGAACCTCCCCCTTGGGGGAAGCTCCTTGAATTCCAGAAGATAACCTTGGGAGACTATTTCTAGCGCCCAAGGATCCAGAACATCTCTTGCCCAAGCCTGAGCGAAGAGAGAAAGTCTGCCCCCCACCAGATCCGGTCCCGGATCGAGGGCCAACATCTCATGCTGTCTTGGTAGCAGTGGCAGGTTTCTTGGCCTGCTTACCTTTGTTCCAGCCTTGCATTGGCCTCCAGGCTGGCTTGGTTTGAGAAGTATTACCCTCTTGCTTAGAGGATGTAGCACTTGGGGCTGGTCCGTTTCTGCGAAAGGGATGAAAATTTGGTTTATTTTTAGCCTTGAAAGACCTATCCTGAGGAAGGGCGTGGCCCTTACCCCCAGTGATATCAGAAATAATCTCTTTCAAGTCAGGGCCAAACAGCGTTTTCCCCTTGAAAGGAATGTTAAGCAATTTGTTCTTGGAAGACGCATCCGCTGACTAAGATTTTAGCCAAAGCGCTCTGCGCGCCACAATAGCAAACCCTGAATTTTTAGCAGCTAATCTAGCCAATTGCAAAGTGGCGTCTAAAGTAAAAGAGTTAGCCAATTTGAGAGCATGAATTCTGTCCATAATCTCCTCATAAGAAGAATCTTTATTGAGCGACTTTTCTAGTTCATCGAACCAGAAACACGCTGCTGTAGTGACAGGAACCATGCATGAAATTGGTTGTAGAAGGTAACCTTGCTGAACAAACATCTTTTTAAGCAAACCCTCTAATTTTTTATCCATAGGATCTTTGAAAGCACAACTATCTTCTATAGGGATAGTAGTGCGTTTGTTTAGAGTAGAAACCGCCCCCTCGACCTTGGGGACTGTCTGCCATAAGTCCTTTCTGGGGTCGACCATAGGAAACAATTTCTTAAATATAGGGGGAGGGACAAAAGGTATGCCGGGCCTTTCCCATTCTTTGTTTACAATGTCCGCCACCCGCTTGGGTATAGGAAAAGCTTCGGGGGGGCCCGGGACCTCTAGGAACTTGTCCATCTTACATAATTTCTCTGGAATGACCAAATTCTCACAATCATCCAGAGTAGATAACACCTCCTTAAGCAGAGCGCGGAGATGTTCCAATTTAAATTTGAATGTAATCACATCAGGTTCAGCTTGTTGAGAAATTTTCCCTGAATCTGAAATTTCTCCCTCAGACAAAACCTCCCTGGCCCCCTCAGACTGGTGTAGGGGCACTTCAGAACCAATATCATCAGCGTCCTCATGCTCTTCAGTATTTTCTAAAACAGAGCAGTCGCGCTTTCGCTGATAAGTGGGCATTTTGGCTAAAATGTTTTTGATAGAATTATCCATTACAGCCGTTAATTGTTGCATAGTAAGGAGTATTGGCGCACTAGATGTACTAGGGGCCTCCTGTGTGGGCAAGACTGGTGTAGACGAAGGAGGGGATGATGCAGTACCATGCTTACTCCCCTCACTTGAGGAATCATCTTGGGCATCATTTTCTCTAAATTTTGTGTCACATAAATCACATCTATTTAAATGAGAAGGAACCTTGGCTTCCCCACATACAGAACATAGTCTATCTGATAGTTCAGACATGTTAAACAGGCATAAACTTGATAACAAAGTACAAAAAACGTTTTAAAATAAAACCGTTACTGTCACTTTAAATTTTAAACTGAACACACTTTATTACTGAAAATGTGAAAAAGTATGAAGGAATTGTTCAAAATTCACCAAAATTTCACCACAGTGTCTTAAAGTCTTAAAAGTATTGCACACCAAATTTGAAAGCTTTAACTCTTAAAATAACGGAACCGGAACCGTTTTTATATTTAACCCCTATACAGTCCCTGGTATCTGCTTTGCTGAGACCCAACCAAGCCCAAAGGGGAATACGATACCAAATGACGCCTTCAGTAAGCTTTTTCTATGTATCTGAGCTCCTCACACATGCATCTGAATGCCTTGCTTCCCAAAAACAACTGCGCAATAGAGGCGTGAAAATGAGGCTCTGCCGGATCCCATAGGGAAAATGACAGCTTCCAGCATTACCAAGTCTTGTTAGAAATGTGTCATACCTCAAGCAGCAAAAGTCTGCTCACTGTTTCCCCCAACTGAAGTTAATTCCTCTCAACAGTCCTGTGTGGAAACAGCCATCGATTTTAGTAACGGTTGCTAAAATCATTTTCCTCTTACAAACAGAAATCTTCATCTCTTTTCTGTTTCAGAGTAAATAGTACATACCAGCACTATTTTAAAATAACAAACTCTTGATTGAAGAATAAAAACTACATTTAAACACCAAAAAACTCTAAGCCATCTCCGTGGAGATGTTGCCTGTACAACGGCAAAGAGAATGACTGGGGAAGGCGGAGCCTAGGAGGGATCATGTGACCAGCTTTGCTGGGCTCTTTGCCATTTCCTGTTGGGGAAGAGAATATCCCACAAGTAAGGATGACGCCGTGGACCGGACACACCTATGTTGGAGAAAGAGGTACATTTGGAAGCTAAGTAAATTGTACATTTGCTAAGTTGCAAATTGCAATTGTTTATTTTTTTCTACATCTGAATTGTGAAAGGTTGATTTTGATTTCCATGTTTCTTTTAAACATCAAACTGTTGATCATTAAAATCAACTCAACCTACACAAATGATGAAAATTGTACTGAGAAAAGCAGCATTTAGAAGCTGCAGGGATCTGAAGGAGAGTCGCTGCACATGTGCAAACCCATCAGCACAGGAATAACCTCAATACAATGTTTATAAAATGTATTTAGCGATTCATGCACCTTTAAAACATAAAACACAATGGTATGCAACAACAATGCAAGGGCAGGATCATCCCTACATGTCTTATGCTTTAAGACTTCAATCACTTCACCCTAAACACACTGCTCATATCATGGCCCAAATAGAAAATCCTAAAATTCAAAGCAAAACAGCAGCACTCCAGAAAATTAATATTTACCAATTCTTTATTGCAGCATAAGCTCATTCCTTTTCAGTGAAAAAAATGACTTTAATTTTAGGTTTCTAAAAAAACGGTACAGTTCCTGATCCAGCTGAAAAAAGTCACAATTATTATGAGGGCAGAATGATAGTCCTTTACCCAAAACCTGAGGGTCAAGTTCTGTCAGAGTGTAATCAGAAATATTGATCACCAAATCAAGTCTCTCTCTTGTTCTGATGCTTTTACTGCACCATCTAACTTATGGTTACCTATTTCTTGCGACGGGTAATACCGCCCCTCTGGCGTGTGCTGCGCATTGTTGTTCCTACGTCCGTATCTGTGCTTTCTCCCTCCGCTGCGATGTTGTTTGCCGCTGCTCCGTCTGAGTCCCCCGTCGAGTCGCTGGAGGTGTTTTGGGAAGCATTATCGTTTCTCGGCTTGCGTTGTCTCTGCCATCTTGGACCGGAAGTACCACCTCCTGACCTATTCTGAGGGTCACACTTGACCAGTTGAGTAATCTTCTTCATCACGGAGGAATTTAGAACGTTTATTCTCTTCTAGCACCTTACGCAGCTCTGCAACCTGGGCATTAGCAGATGCCATAAACTTATCAATTTCATCCGTTGTGAGTGCAACTTTCAATTCAGACTGCAACCGATTGACCTTGGATCGTTGCTGATCCAGCTCCTTATGTAAAAAGTCAACGGTGAGTACAATTAAGTCAAATAAGAACTTATTTAGTATCAACTCAAATTAAAAGAAGAATAGGACACAATTATGTATTTATTGCATTTTTAATAAAAATAAGTAAATGGTTTAGGATAATTAAATACTTATATAGAAGTTAGAATTGTTGTGGGTTGTAGAGAGTTAATTATATATAAGTGGGTGTGTTTTTAGAGGGTATATAAGGTGGAGAGGAAATTATGTATGTATAGCATGATTAAGGACTGCTGTTTTGCTTTGGATTTTTGGATATTGTTGCAGGGTTTGTGCAATGCCCTGTTACAGCTTGCACCCATACCATACAGTGTGTGCTGGACTTTATTTGTTCTTTGGACCAAATAGAAAATCTTACCAGGGAGCTGTGAAAAGGACTTATTTAAAAAATAAATTTAGTGGTTTATCATTAGAAACTGCTGAAAAAGGTAAATATGAAAATAGTTGAGACAAAGCACTATGACAAACACACACAGAAAGAACCAGGCACGAATAACAGTGCAGCCTGGAGGCAGAACTTTTTTTCACTTTCTGCGATGAGATTTTTTTAGTGAAAACATTTCTGCAGGCCATTTTTAAATAAAATTCCATTTTAAATTAGGCAGTTACACCAAAGCACCAGTTCAATTGCAAAGTGTTGGTTAACTAAAGAATAAAACCATTTGTAAACTTTTATAATATAGCGCAGTAGTTGAAAAACATAATTTATGTAAGAACTTACATGATAAATTCATTTCTTTCATATTAGCAAGAGTCCATGAGCTAGTGACGTATGGGATATACATTCCTACCAGGAGGGGCAAAGTTTCCCAAACCTTAAAATGCCTATAAATACACCCCTCACCACACCCACAATTCAGTTTAACGAATAGCCAAGAAGTGGGGTGATAAGAAAGTGCGAAAGCATAAAAAATAAGGAATTGGAATAATTGTGCTTTATACAAAAATCATAAACACCACAAAAAAAAGGGCGGGCCTCATGGACTCTTGCTAATATGAAAGAAATGAATTTATCAGGTAAGTTTTTACATAAATTATGTTTTCTTTCATGTAATTAGCAAGAGTCCATGAGCTAGTGACGTATGGGATAATGACTACCCAAGATGTGGATCTTCCACACAAGAGTCACTAGAGAGGGAGGGATAAAATAAAGACAGCCAATTCCTGCTGAAAATAATCCACACCCAAAATAAAGTTTAATGAAAAACATAAGCAGAAGATTCAAACTGAAACCGCTGCCTGAAGTACTTTTCTACCAAAAACTGCTTCAGAAGAAGAAAATACATCAAAATGGTAGAATTTAGTAAAAGTATGCAAAGAGGACCAAGTTGCTGCTTTGCAAATCTGATCAATCGAAGCTTCATTCCTAAATGCCCAGGAAGTAGAAACTGACCTAGTAGAATGAGCAGTAATCCTCTGAGGCGGAGTTTTACCCGACTCAACATAGGCAAGATGAATTAAAAGATTTCAACCAAGATGCCAAAGAAATGGCAGAAGCCTTCTGGCCTTTTCTAGAACCGGAAAAGAAAACAAATAAACTAGAAGTCTTTCGGAAAGACTTAGTAGCTTCAACATAATATTTCAAAGCTCTAACAACATCCAAAGAATGCAACGATTTCTCCTTAGAATTCTTAGGATTAGGACATAATGAAGGAACCACAATTTCTCTACTAATGTTGTTGGAATTCACAACTTTAGGTAAAAATTCAAAAGAAGTTCGCAACACCGCCTTATCCTGATGAAAAATCAGAAAAGGAGACTCACAAGAAAGAGCAGATAATTGAAACTCTTCTGGCAGAAGAGATTGCCAAAAGGAACAAAACTTTCCAAGAAAGTAATTTAATGTCCCATGAATGCATAGGTTCAGACGGAGGAGCTTGAAGAGCCCCCAGAACCAAATTCAAACTCCAAGGAGGAGAAATTGACTTAATGACAGGTTTTATACGAACCAAAGGTTGTACAAAACAATGAATATCAGGAAGATTAGCAATCCTTCTGTGAAAAAGAACAGAAAGAGCAGAGATTTGTCTTTCAAGGAACTTGCGGACAAACCTTTATCTAAACCATCCTGAAGAAAAATAAGTCTTCCAGACTCTATAATATATCTCTCTAGATACAGATTTACGAGCCTGTCACATAGTATCAATCACAGAGTCAGAGAAACCTCTTTGACCAAGAATCAAGCGTTCAAACTCCATACCTTAAAATTAAGGTTTTGAGATCCTGATGGAAAAAAGAACCTTGAGACAGAAAGACTGGTCTTAACGGAAAAGTCCACAGCTGGCAAGAGGCCATCCGGACAAGATCCGCATACCAAAACCTGTGAGGCCATGCTGGAGCTACCAGCAGGACAAATGAGCATTCCTTTAGAATATTGGAGAATACCCTTGGAAGAAGAACTAGAGGCGGAAAGATAAAGGCAGGATGACACTTGTAAGGAAGAGATAATGCATCCACTGCCTCCGCCCGAAGATCCCGGGATCCGGACAGATACCAGGTAAGTTCCTTGTTTAGATGAGAAGCCATCAGATCTATTTCTGGGAATTCCCACATTTGAACAATCTGAGGAAATACCTCTGGGTGAAGACCATTCGCCCAGGTGCAACGTTTGGCGACTGAGATAATCCGCTTTCCAATTGTCCATACCTGGGATATGAACCGCAGAGATTAGACAGGAGCTGGATTCCGCCCAAACCAAAATTCGAGATACTTCTTTCATAGCCAGAGGACTGTGAGTCCCTCCTTGATGATTGATGTATGCCACAGTTGTGACATTGTCTATCTGAAAACAAATGAACAACTCTCTCTTCAGAAAAGGCCAAGACTGAAGAGCTCTGAAAATTGCACGGAGTTCCAAAATATTGATCGGAAATCTCACCTCCTGAGATTCCCAAACCCCTTGTGCCGTCAGATACCCCCACACAGCTCCCCAACCTGTAAGACTTGCATCTGTTGAGATTATAGTCCAGGTCGGAAGAACAAAGAAGCCCCCTGAACTAAACGATGGTGATCTGTCCACCATGTCAGAGAGTGTCGTAAAAATCGGTTTAAAGATATTAATTGAGATATCTTTGAGTAATCACTGCACCATTGGTTCAGCATACAGAGCTGAAGAGGTCGCATGTGAAAAAGAGCAAAGGAGATCGCATCTGATGCGGCAGTCCTAAGACCTAAAATTTCCATGCATAAGGCTACCAAAGGGAATGATTGTGACTGAAGGTTTTGACAAGCTGATATCAATGTTAAACTTCTCTTGTCTGACAAGGACAGAGTCATAGACACTGAATCTATCTAGAAACCTAAAAAGGTTACCCTTGTCTGAGGAATCAATGAACTGATTGGTAAATTGATCCTCCAACCATGAACTTGAAGAAACAACACAAGTCGATTCGTATGAGATTCTTCGAAAATGAAAAGATTGAGCAAGTACCAAGATATCGTCCAAATAAGGAAATACCAAAACCCTGTTCTCTGATTACAGAAAGAAGGGCACCGAGAACCTTTGAAAAAAATTCTTAGAACTGAGGCTAGGCCAAACGGTAGAGCCACAAAACTGGTAATGCTTGTCTAAAGAGAGAATCTCAGACACTAAAAGTGATCTGTATGAATCGGAATATGCAGATACACATCCTGAAAATCTATTGTAGACATATAATGCCCTTGCTAAACAAAAGGCATGATAGTCCTATAGTAACCATCTTGAATGTTGGTATCCTTACATAACGATTCAATATTGATAGATCCGGAACTGGTCTGAAGGAATTGACCTTCTTTGGTACAATGAAGAGATAAAATAAAACCCCAGCCCCTGTTCCAGAACTGGAACTAGCATAATTACTCCAGCCAACTCTAGATCTGAAACACATTTCAGAAATGCTGAGCCTTTGCTGTGTTAACTGGGACACGGGAAAGTAAAAAATCTCTTAGCAGGAGGCCTTAACTTGAAGCCAATTCTGTACCTTTCTGAAACAATGTTCTGAAACCAGAGATTGAGAACGGAATTGATCCAAATTTCTTTGAAGAAAACGTAATCTGCCCCATACCAGCTGAACTGGAATAAGGGCCGCACCTTCATGGGTACTTAGGAGCTGGCTATAAGGCTTGGATATATTCCAAACTGGAAATAGTTTCCAAACTGATACCGCTCCTGAGGATGAAGGATCAGGCTTTTGTTCCTTGTTGTGAAGAAAAGAACGAAAAATGATTATTAAACCTAAATTTACCTTGGATTTTTTATCCTTTGGTAAAAAAGTTCCCTTACTTCCAGAAACAGTTGAGATAATTTATTACCCTGGAAAGAAAGGGAAAGCAAACTTGACTTAGAAGACATATCAGCATTCCAAGTTTAATCCATAAAGCTTTTCTAGCTAAAATAACTAGAGACATATACCTGACATCAACTCTAATGATATCAAAAGATGGTATCACCAATAAAATTTTTAGCATGTTATAGAATAATAATAATGCTATAAAATTATGATCTGTTACTTGTTGCGCTAAAACTTCTAACCAAAAAGTTGAAGCTGCAGCAACATCCGCTAAAAATATAGCAGGTCTAAGAAGATTACCTTAACATAAGTAAGCTTTTCTTAGAAAGGATTCAATTTTCCTATCTAAAGGATCCTTAAATGAAGTACTATCTGCCGTAGGAATAGTAGTACATTTAGCAGGAGTAGAGACAGCCCCATAACCTTAGGGATTTTGTCCCCAAAAACTCTAATCTGTCAGATGGCACAGGATATAATTGCTTAAACGTTTAGAAGGAGTAAAAGAATTACCCAAATTGTTCCATTCCCTGGAAATTACTTCAGAAATAGCATCAGGAAGATTAAACACTTCTGGAATAACTACAGGAGATTTAAAAACCTTATTTAAACGTTTAGATTTAGTATCAAGAGGACCAGAATCCTCTATTTCTAAAGCAATTAATACTTCTTTAAATAAAGAACGAATAAATTCCATCTTGAACAAATACAAAGATTTATCAGCATCAACCTCTGAGACAGAAACCTCTGAACCAGAAGAACCATTATCAGTATCAGAATGATGATGTTCATTTAAAAATTCATCTGAAAAAAGAGAAGTTTTAAAAGACTTTTATGTAAACTAGAAGGAAAAATAACAGACATAGCCTTCTAAATGGATTTAAAAAAATAAAATCTCTTATGTTTATCAGGAACACTCTGAAAATTAGATGTTGACGGAACAGCAACAGGTAATGTAACAGTACTAAAGGAAATTTTATCTGCATTAATAAGTTTGTCATGACATGCAATACAAACAACAGCTGGAGAAACAGATACCAAAAATTTATAGCAGATACACTTAGCTTGGTAGCTCCAGCACCGGGCAGTGATTTTCCTGAAGTATCTTCTGACTCAGTTGCAACGTGGAACATCTTGCAATATGTAATAGAAAAAAACAACATATAAAGCAAAATTGATCAAATTCCTTAAATGACAGTTTCAGGAATTGGAAAAAAATGCCAGTGAACAAGCTTCTAGCAACCAGAAGCAATGAATAATGAGACTTAAATAATGTGGAGACAAAAGCGACGCCCATATTTTTTTAGCGCCAAACAAGACGCCCACATTATTTGGGGCCTAAATGCTTTTGGCGCCAAAAATGACGCCACATCCGGAACGCCGACATTTTTGGCGCAAAAGGACGTCAAAAATGACGCAACTTCCGGCGACACGTATGACGCCGGAAACAGAAAAGATTTTTTGCGCCAAAAAAGTCCGCGCCAAGAATGACGCAATAAAATGAAGTATTTTCAGCCCCCGCGAGCCTAACAGCCCACAGGGAAAAAAAGTCAAATTTTTTAAGGTAAGAAAAAAATGATTGATTCAAATGCATTATCCCAAATATGAAACTGACTGTCTGAAAATAAGGAATGTTGAACATTCTGAGTCAAGGCAAATAAATGTTTGAATACATATATTTAGAACTTTATAAACAAAGTGCCAAACCATAGCTTAGAGTGTCACAGAAAATAAGATTTACTTACCCCAGGACACTCATCTACATGTTGTAGAAAGCCAAACCAGTACTGAAACGAGAATCAGCAGAGGTAATGGTATATAAATAAGAGTATATCGTCGATCTGAAAAGAGAGGTAAGAGATGAATCTCTACGACCGATAACAGAGAACCTATGAAATAGACCCCGTAGAAGGAGATCACTGCATTCAAATAGGCAATACTCTCCTCACATCCCTCTGACATTCACTGCACGCTGAGAGGAAAACCGGGCTCCAACTTGCTGCGGAGCGCATATCAACGTAGAATCTAGCACAAACTTACTTCACCACCTCCATAGGAGGCAAAGTTTGTAAAACTGAATTGTGGGTGTGGTGAGGGGTGTATTTATAGGCATTTTAAGGTTTGGGAAACTTTGCCCCTCCTGGTAGGAATGTATATCCCATACGTCACTAGCTCATGGACTCTTGCTAATTACATGAAAGAAATTGCATTGCAAATTACCTGCAGACACAAAAAAAAAAAAAAAAAAAAATTTTAAAATGTCTCTTGAATACATTAGTTTCCTTTTCTCTTGGTCTAACATAGAAATGTAGTAATAAAAAGGTGCAATGCTCATAAGAACGTCTTGCATTCAGAACAAACAGCTTTGCAGACTGGGAAAGGCTAGGAGAGTGTTTGAAAAACTCTCAGAGCCAGTTAATAATCAATGCATTACTGTTTACAGTACTACTGCATATTTGACTGTTAACTTCAAACAGCACTTTGCTCTCGATGCACTGTGTTATGTAACACAGCTCTATTTAAAGAACAGAGCTGCAAAGTTAAAGCACTATGTCTAACAGTTCCTGCATGGGTTCTGTTTTTTTATGCAGACATGCTGCATTTTCTGCGATGACATCTCAGATCACTGTATGTTCTGCCTTGGGGCAGTGCAGTAGCTTGTTCTATGGCAAGTTACCACCTAGGAGCAGCCTCTTTTAACCCAATTGTGATTTCCACAAAGAAGAACTTTACAAGAGTAAATCAAACAAGGTCAGTCCAGCCCTGAAATACCTGGAAATCCTCCTCTGAACAAGGAATATGGCTATCCAGACAATTGTTTCAGCCTTCTTAAAGGGACAATGAACCCAAATTTTTTCTTTTGTGATTAATATAGAGTATGACATTTTAAGCAACTTTCTAATTTACTCCTATTATCAAATTTTATTCATTCTCTTGGTATCTTTATTTGAAATGCAAGAAAGTAAGTTTAGATGCCGGTCCATTTTTGGTGAACAACCTGGGTGTTCTTGCTGATTGGTGGATAAATTCATCCACCAATAAAAAAGTGCTGTCCAGAGTTCTAAACTAATAAAAAAAAAGCTTATATGCCTTCTTTTTCAAATAAAGATAGCAAGAGAACGAAGAAAATTTGATAATAGGAGTAAATTAAAAAGTTGCTTAAAATGGCGATAGAAAACATTTGGGTTCAGTGTCCCTTTAAAGTATTGTCAGAGAGATGCAGCTTTAAGGGTAATAGCGGGAAACCAGACGCGGACTCATTGCCTAATGTGCCTAGACTAGAGAGATATAGCTACACATCACCGACGTGGCCCAAACTAGGCTGAAACATATATCTGGGGTTTGCCATTTCTTTTGATCAAAGAGGGATTGCCTTGTGTTTTGGGGCTGCACTGTACTGTTTAGTCAAGATCAGACTGATATACTACAGGAATGTTTATCTCTGTAAAAGGCACATGCTGAGCAAAAAAAAAAAAAAACATAACTTATGCTTACCTGATAAATTTATTTCTCTTGTAGTGTAGTCAGTCCACGGGTCATCCATTACTTATGGGATTATATCTCTTCCCCAACAGGAAGTTGCAAGAGGATCACCCAAGCAGAGCTGCTATATAGCTCCTCCCCTCACATGTCATATCCAGTCATTCGACCGAAAAAAGACGAGAAAGGAGAAACCATAGGGTGCAGTGGTGACTGGAGTTTAATTAAAAATTTAGATCTGCCTTAAAAGACAGGGCGGGCCGTGGACTGACTACACTACAAGAGAAATAAATTTATCAGGTAAGCATAAATTATGTTTTCTCTTGTTAAGTGTAGTCAGTCCACGGGTCATCCATTACTTATGGGATACTAATACCAAAGCTAAAGTACACGGATGAAGGGAGGGACAAGGCAGGAACTTTAAACAGAGGGAACCACTGCCTGAAGTACCTTTCTCCCAAAAATAGCCTCCGAAGAAGCAAAAGTGTCAAATTTGTAAAACTTTGAAAAAGTGTGAAGTGAAGACCAAGTCGCAGCCTTGCAAATCTGTTCAACAGAGGCCTCATTTTTAAAGGCCCAGGTGGAAGCCACAGCTCTAGTAGAATGAGCTGTAATTCTTTCAGGAGGCTGCTGTCCAGCAGTCTCATAGGCTAAACGTATTATGCTACAAAGCCAAAAAGAGAGAGAGGTAGCCAAAGCCTTTTGACCTCTCCTCTGTCCAGAGTAAACGACAAACAGGGAAGAAGTTTGACGAAAATCTTTAGTTGCCTGCAAATAGAACTTCAGGGCACGGACTACGTCCAGATTATGCAAAAGTCGTTCCTTCTTTGAAGAAGGGTTAGGACACAATGATGGAACAACAATCTCTTGATTGATATTCCTGTTAGAAACTACCTTAGGTAAGAACCCAGGTTTAGCATGCAGAACTACCTTGTCTGAATGAAAAATCAGATAAGGAGAATCACAATGTAAGGCAGATAACTCAGAGACTCTTCGAGCCGAGGAAATAGCCATCAAAAACAGAATTTTCCAAGATAACAGCTTAATATCAATGGAATGAAGGGGTTCAAATGGAACGCCTTGCAGGACGTTAAGAACTAAGTTTAAGCTCCACGGCGGAGCAACAGTCTTAAACACAGGCTTAATCCTAGCCAAAGCCTGACAAAAAGCCTGAACGTCTGGAATTTCTGCCAGACGCTTGTGTAGAAGAATAGACAGAGCAGAAATCTGTCCTTTTAACGAACTAGCGGATAAGCCCTTTCCTAAACCCTCTTGTAGAAAAGACAATATCCTAGGAATCCTAACATTACTCCATGAGTAACTCTTGGATTCGAACCAATACAAATATTTACGCCATATCTTATGGTAAATTCTTCTGGTAACAGGTTTCCTAGCCTGTATTAAGGTATCAATAACCGACTCCGAGAAGCCACGCTTTGATAGAATCAAGCGTTCAATCTCCATGCAGTCAGCCTCACAGAAATTAGATTTGGATGGTTGAAAGGACCCTGAATTAGAAGGTCCTGCCTCAGAGGCAGAGACCATGGTGGACAGGACGACATGTCCACTAGGTCTGCATACCAGGTCCTGCGTGGCCACGCAGGCGCTATCAGAATCACCGATGCTCTCTCCTGTTTGATCTTGGCAATCAGTCGAGGAAGCATCGGAAACGGTGGAAACACATAAGCCATGTTGAAGACCCAAGGGGCTGTCAGAGCATCTATCAGCACCGCTCCCGGGTCCCTGGACCTGGATCCGTAGCAAGGAAGCTTGGCGTTCTGGCGAGACACCATGAGATCCAGATCTGGTTTGCCCCAACGATGAATCAGTTGAGCGAAGACCTCCGGATGAAGTTCCCACTCCCCCGGATGAAAAGTCTGGCGACTTAGAAAATCCGCCTCCCAGTTCTCCACGCCTGGGATGTAGATTGCTGACAGGTGGCAAGAGTGAGACTCTGCCCAGCGAATTATCTTTGAGACTTCCAACATCGCTAGGGAACTCCTGGTTCCCCCTTGATGATTGATGTAAGCCACAGTCGTGATGTTGTCCGACTGAAATCTGATGAACCTCAGAGTTGCTAACTGAGGCCAAGCTAGAAGAGCATTGAATATTGCTCTTAACTCCAGAATATTTATTGGGAGGAGTTTCTCCTCCTGAGTCCATGATCCCTGAGCCTTCAGGGAATTCCATACTGCGCCCCAACCTAGAAGGCTGGCGTCTGTTGTTACAATCGTCCAATCTGGCCTGCGAAAGGTCATCCCCTTGGACAGGTGGGGCCGAGAAAGCCACCATAGAAGAGAATCTCTGGTCTCTTGGTCCAGATTTAGTAGAGGGGACAAATCTGAATAATCCCCATTCCACTGACTTAGCATGCACAATTGCAGCGGTCTGAGATGCAGTCGCGCAAATGGTACTATGTCCATTGCCGCTACCATTAAGCCGATTACTTCCATGCACTGAGCTACTGACGGGTGTGGAATGGAATGAAGGGCACGGCAAGCATTTAGAAGTTTTGATAACCTGGCCTCCGTCAGGTAAATTTTCATCTCTACAGAATCTATAAGAGTCCCTAGGAAGGGAACCCTTGTGAGTGGTAATAGAGAACTCTTTTCCACGTTCACCTTCCACCCATGCGGCCTCAGAAATGCCAGAACTATCTCTGTATGAGACTTGGCAGTTTGAAAACTTGATGCTTGTATCAGAATGTCGTCTAGGTACGGAGCCACCGCTATGCCTCGCGGTCTTAGTACCGCTAGAAGTTAGCCCAGAACTTTTGTAAAGATTCTTGGAGCCGTAGCTAACCCAAAGGGAAGAGCTAGAAACTGGTAATGCCTGTCTAGGAAGGCAAATCTTAGGTACCGATAATGATCCTTGTGAATCGGTATGTGAAGGTAGGCATCCTTTAAGTCCACAGTGGTCATGTACTGACCCTCTTGGATCATGGGAAGGATGGTTCGAATAGTTTCCATTTTGAATGATGGAACTCTTAGGAATTTGTTTAGGATTTTTAAGTCCAAGATTGGTCTGAAGGTTCCCTCTTTCTTGGGAACCACAAACAGATTTGAATAGAATCCCTGCCCGTGTTCCGTCCGCGGAACTGGGTGGATCACCCCCATTAGTAAGAGGTCTTGTACACAGCGTAGAAACGCCTCTTTCTTTATTTGGTTTGCTGATAACCTTGAAAGATGAAATCTCCCTTGTGGAGGAGAAGCTTTGAAGTCCAGAAGATATCCCTGAGATATGATCTCCAACGCCCAGGGATCCTGGACATCTCTTGCCCAAGCCTGGGCGAAGAGAGAAAGTCTGCCCCCCACTAGATCCATTTCCGGATAGGGGGCCCTCTCTTCATGCTGTCTTAGGGGCAGCAGCAGGTTTTCTGGCCTGCTTGCCCTTGTTCCAGGACTGGTTAGTTTTCCAGCCCTGTCTGTAACGAGCAACAGCTCCTTCCTGTTTTGGAGCGGAGGAAGTTGATGCTGCTCCTGCCTTGAGGTTACGAAAGGCACGAAAATTAGACTGTTTGGCCTTTGATTTAGCCCTGTCCTGAGGTAGAGCATGGCCCTTACCTCCCGTAATGTCAGCGATAATTTCTTTCAAGCCGGGCCCGAATAAGGTCTGCCCTTTGAAAGGAATATTAAGCAATTTAGATTTAGAAGTCACGTCAGCTGACCAGGATTTAAGCCATAGCGCTCTGCGCGCTTGGATGGCGAATCCGGAGTTCTTAGCCGTAAGTTTGGTTAAATGTACGACGGCATCAGAAACAAATGCGTTAGCTAGCTTAAGTGCTTTAAGCTTGTTCATAATTTCATCCAATGGAGCTGTGCGAATGGCCTCTTCCAGAGACTCAAACCAGAATGCCGCCGCAGCAGTGACAGGCGCAATGCATGCAAGGGGCTGTAAGATAAAACCTTGTTGAACAAACATTTTCTTAAGGTAACCTTCTAATTTCTTATCCATTGGATCTGAAAAGGCACAACTATCCTCCACCGGGATAGTGGTACGCTTAGCTAAAGTAGAAACAGCTCCCTCCACCTTAGGGACCGTCTGCCATAAGTCTCGTGTGGTGGGGTCTATAGGAAACATTTTCCTAAATATGGGAGGAGGGGAAAAAGGCACACCGGGTCTATCCCACTCCTTGCTAATAATCTCTGTAAGCCTTTAAGGTATAGGAAACACGCCAGTACACACCGGTACCGCATAGTATCTATCCAACCTACATAATGTTTCTGGAATTGCAACCGTGTTACAATCATTCAGAGCCGCTAATACCTCCCCTAGCAATATGCGGAGGTTCTCAAGCTTAAATTTAAAATGAGAAATCTCTGAATCCAGTCTCCCTGGATCAGATCCGTCACCCACAGAATGAAGCTCTCCGTCTTCATGTTCTGCAAATTGTGACGCAGTATCGGACATGGCTCTCACATCATCAGCGCGCTCTGTCCTTAACCCAGAGCTATCACGCTTGCCTCTTAATTCTGGCAATTTAGATAATACTTCTGTCATAACAGTAGCCATGTCTTGCAAAGTGATTTGTAAGGGCCTCCCTGATGTACTTGGCGCCACAAAATCACGCACCTCCTGAGCGGGAGGCGAAGGTACTGACACGTGAGGAGAGTTAGTCGGCATAACTTCCCCCTCGTTGTCTGGTGATAATTTCTTTGCATGTAAAGACTGACTTTTTTAAAGTTACATCAATGCATTTAGTACACAACCTTCTATGGGGCTCCACATTGGCCTTCATACATAGTGAACAAACAGATTAATCTGTGTCAGACATGTTTAAACAGACTAGCAATGAGACTAGCAAGCTTGGAAAATACTTTTCAAATAAATTTACAAGCAATATAAAAAACGCTACTGTGCCTTTAAGAAGCACAAAAAGCTGTCACAGTTGAAATAACAATGAACCAAATTATTTATAGCAACCAAATTTTCACAGTAAATGTATTAAGTTAGCAAAGGATTGCACCCACCAGCAAATGGATGATTAACCCCTTAATACCCAAAAACGTATAACAATTTAATAATTAACGTTTTTATCACAGTCAAACACACTGTCACAGGTCTGCTGTGACTGATTACCTCCCTCAAAATGAATTTTGAAGACCCCTGAGCTCTCTAGAGACGTCCTGGATCATGGAGGCTGAAGTAGGAAGATTGTGACTGAATTTTTACTGCGCAAAAAAGCGCTAAAATAGGCCCCTCCCACTCATATTACAACAGTGGGGAAGCTCAGTTAACTGTTTCTATGCAGAAACAAAAGTTAGCCATGTGGTAAAAATCATGCCCCAATAAGTTTTATCACCAAGTACCTCACAAAAAACGATTAACATGCCAGTAAACATTTTGAACATACATTTTAAAAGTTATGAAGTGTTATTAATAAGCCTGCTACCAGTCGCTTTTACTGCAGTTAAGGCTCACACATTACTTCAGT